>NC_056732.1:1102870558-1102896747 GCF_019279795.1 Protopterus annectens
TAGAAGCCCATTTTCAGCTGAGGCCAGAGGAGAAAAGCTCCAAAGTATTAGAAAACATTTTAAGAACAATAATGTAATAATCTTTAAAAATAATACAAAAACATCTACAGTTTAAATAATTATACAAAATCAGGCATAACATGAAAACATTGGTTTAGAATATTTACAAGTTAAATGATAATGGCTAAATATTTACAGAAAGTTTAGCCAATTTATAAAGAAATTAAAGTTAGTACAACACAAACAGGAATTGTAATATGAAATAAGAGAAAAGCATGCTTATGATATATTTAGAGAGAAAGCCAGGGAAGAAAAATTGATAGAAGGAAGGGAGTGAAGAAGGTACAGTAATGATGTGTATGGTATGAATAGGTACTTGTTCAAATTTAGGGATATAATTTATCCCAGTGTTTAGCCAGCGTCTGGCTAGGAATTTTTCAAAATGGTTTTAAAGGATGGGAGGAAGGATATTGACCTGATGGATACAGGTAATGTAAGAAGCTCCAGGCCTTAGCAACATGGTATGACTATAGACAATGCAAAGCAGATCTGATAAGTTTGTGGGCAAAAGGGAGTTTTTGGTCACTGGATCGTTATGACTGATTGGTAACATAGTTGTGTAGAATCTTATTTAGTGCTGGACAAGCAGATGGACGTTGGATAATTTTACAGGTGGTAAGAAGCTATGTATGTTAGTTGATTGTGTAGTTCTAACCATTTCAGGCCTTTTCAGTCGGTACACAGAAGTTCAATAAATATGAGTTGTATAAAGGCCTCATAGCACTTAAACTGCATCTCCTACTTCTGTATTATTTATGAAACCAACTGACATGAAACAGCATCAAAGTGGATGAAATATTCAAAAATGAATTACTACATCAACAGAAGTGAAGTATTTGCTTTCAAGAGTCTACACTGGGAATTACAGAAGTATAGTCCTCGGTGGACATGCAGCTCAGCTACACCTTCCTGGGATCCCTGTGCAGGAAGAAGCTGTGGATACAGAAAAGATTTCTCACTACAAGTGGATTACATGATACCATGTACAGAATTCCTGCAAGCTACTGGGAAGGAAACTACAGATGCATTTAACTTTTTACATTTCTTGATGAGGAGAAAGACAAAACAGTAGCACTTAAGACAAACTATCAACCCAAAAATGAACTGGCCACTTATTAGACATTTGTTCTTAAAAAGACAAGGTCTTAAGAGACTATGGAAAGATATATTACACCATGATGAACACGAGCCAAAAATGTTGGTCTACTAAGATACAGAATATGTGGCATAAGAAATTAAGGGTAGCTGTTAGAAGAAACTTCCCAAATCTTATCACAAACTCTGAATAAGCACAAGTACAATTCCTAGTGTAAATATAAAATTACTACTGTTTTAATGTTTTGTTCTTCCTTTTTTTCAGTTACTTAATACCATTCTGAATTTTATTAAATTGAGGTTTAGGTTATAAGTACCTAAATACATCTGAATCCTAACAGAATATATGCATAAAAGGGAAAATGAGAAATAAAGGTAAGGTGTGTAAAAAGACAGCCATATGACAAATACACTGTAACAAAGACAGAGTCCAGGAAAAAAAAAAAGGAAAAATTTGCCACATTTTAACCAAGCTTGTAGAAAGTGTAACAGAAAAGTATATTCTGCAAAAAAAATGTATACAAGTAGAAACAACATGTTAAAAATCTCATGTACACAAATATGAAAATGAACTGGTCACTGGCACAGTGAAAGCATAAAGAAAGCATAGTGTGAAACCTGAAGAAGCATAAAAAGCAGTCAAACAGATGTGCAAGTTAGACTATTGGAAATAAAAATACTAAGAATTTATAAGTGTCTACTAGGCTAAGGATCACTGGGGACCTTCATAAGCCTAGGCATGCAATCCAAATGTATCCCATAAGTTATTGTGCCTTAAAGGTTATTTTAAAGGGTGTCTGTTAGTTAGGGCATGATTTAATGGCTGCCTCTGTCCATCAGAGACATTGGTGTTAGACCAGGGTTGAATTTCTGATTTCCCATCTACTGGCCCAGGTTGCTTTCGAATAGTGTTAAAGGGCTCTGCTTCACATGGATGGGAGCCTATTCCAAAGAATGGGGATTTCTCTGAGATATGTACCTGCCCCCCCAACAAGTAATATTCACGTCGCCAACCAAAGTTTAAATCCTTAAACCTAGTAGTTCTGGCTCTGTTCGTTTTGCAGATATGTTAAAGGTCCATCAGGGCAGGATCCAAGGATGTCTTGAACACCAGGCATAAACTGCCTTTCAGCAGTCTGTAGAAAAAACAGTACAGAGACAGAGCTTTGAGGCAATCTGTATAGGACATTGTGTTTATTTCCTGTATTGTTTTTGACAGGAACCTCTGAACATTCCAGTTGTTGCTTGTGGCTGGTTAGGTACACAGAGAATGGGACGCTGCACTGGATGGGTGGAGAGACTACATATTTTCTGGTAAAGTCAGACCACAAAATGGTCTCCTTTGAAGTAAAAGTGAAATCTGAACCCCCAGCTAACCCTGGAAAATTCAGGAACTACTTAAAGGCCAACTTCCTGATACTAAGTGATACCCTGTCGACATTTTAAGCCCCCATAAATCCTGAGAACACTGTTGCCTTTGGAGAACTGTTCACAGAAAGTCTATACAAGCATGTTAATAGTTGCACAGAGTCAGCTGTATCAATCAGGAAGAAGTACAAAACTAGCTCAAAAAAACAAGCCACTCTGGTGGAATCAAAAAATCAATAGACTGTATAACAGAAGGAAGAAAATCATGGCAAAAATTAGGAAGTGCAGCACCAAGCAGGATAAAAACATCATCATCAAACTACTCAGAGGACAAATAAAGTCTACTAAAGCCAAAGTTCAGGTAAATTTGGCCTCCCAGGCCAAGGACAACCACAAAGCATTCTTTACTGAATGTCTACAACCTCAAAGGCTATATACAACTGTGTGCAGAGCTCATTGTAAATTCAGCCACCTACAATGACCCAGAAGATACAGCAAACCCACTGGCCGACAAATTCAGTTCCAAATTTACCCCTCTCTCCCCCTCAATCTTTCATCAGGAAATACCATTAAATATAACTATATCTGCTACCACTAGGCAACAGGTCTTTAATGCTCTAAGGCCAAGAACACTGCATCAATGGGCCCACACACTCTCCCAGGATGCCTTCTAAATAGCACGAAACATGACCTATCAGGCCCTCTGGAATTGCTATTTAATATTAGTCTCCAAACAGGCTTCATAATTCTGGTTTAAGCACTTGGGCTTCAGGACAGTTATTTTACATTAAGAGGGTTCGTGGTCTACACTCTTGTGGGAGGAGAGGCTGGACTCTGCCCTTCTGAGCTGGGAATTTCTGGTTAAAGGCTTATAGTGCCCTGCATATTTGAACTGCTTCTTACTGAAATTGGTACACCTTGTTTGCTGTAGCATAGTCTAGATCCTGGCCTGCTGAATCTAGCTTTGTTTGCATGCTTGTGGTTTGTTTGCTTGTTATTTCCCTGAAACACTAATTCCACCTAAAACGCGGCTTTTCAGCGCTTCTGTGGATCTCTAGTGATATCTGCATTGCTTACTGTACTTATTTCCTTGTTTCTCTTGAAAGTTACTGTTTGTCGTTTTTGCATTTAAGTTACCTGTAACACATTGCATTTAAGTTACCTGGCACTTGCTCACTAAGTCAGCACTAAAAAATTAAAAGCACTACACCCTCACAAACTCCCCTTGAGAACCTTGTTCCCCATTGGCCCTTTTTTTCAATTATAAAGGAATTCCCAATACTATTCTAGCATGTCCAAAGGTCAGTTGTCAATCTCCTCTCCGGTCCAGCTGGTGAATCTTGAGGCAATGTTACAACTGCCTCATGTACACAGACAACCCTCTCCTCCTCCCAACAAATTCCAACATATGTGAGAGATGCAACCATATAGCCAAACAGGAGGCTAAGCTCTCTCAACTCAGTACTGGCGTAACCAGTCAGGAGGAGAAGGAAACCACACTCACTACAATTCCAGTCTCACATAGACCTACCACGACAGCAAACCAAACACATAAACACACAAAAACGTACTCGGAGGCTCTAAATAAAAATCTGCCTAAGCAGCAGAGACCTCCAAAACAGACACCCAAGCAACCGCTACCCCAAAACAAAACACATGCAACACATAGCTCACAAAGCCAGTGTGCCGATCAGTCACAGCCCTTAAGGCTAAACAACACACCTGATGCACTTGTAATAGGTGACTATCGCCAGGCACACTTCACCAGGCTTAACAAGGAGAAGGTCACGGTGAGCTGTCAGGCACTAGGATCCGCCACATAACACACGCACTCAGGTCACTCCAAGGCAAGTACAAATATGACTCAGTCATTATCCATGCTGATGTGAATGACATGAGACGTTCCTCCCTGGACTACATGAAAAGAGACATAGAGGAGCTCTCTGAGCATGTAGCCCAGACCGGTATGACCCTGACCTTGAGTAGCATCTTACCCTCACCAAGAATGATGCTACAATATGAAGACAAGATGATCAATTTCAACAACTGGCTTAAGTATTGGTGTCATTCAAAGGGGATCCAATGCCTGTCAGCCTGGGATGACATGCTCAACAAGCCACGATGCTTCGCTAGGGACGGCTTGCACCTGTCACCCCTGGGCTTTTGGATATTGGCAAAGGCTCTTGCTACCCCCATAGTGCCTTTTTTAGGCAAGGCTCAAAAGACAAACCCACCTCCATAGGTACCACAAGAGATAAGAAAGTAAGAGTAATGCTACTCAACGCCAGAAGTCTAAACCTCAAGATGCACGCACTCGAAACTCTCCTTAGCATGGAGAACATCGATATCTGTGCAGTAACAGAAACCTGGTTCAAGGCTGCCGAGAGCACCCCAGCACTACCAGGTTATACCTCATACAATGCTTTTCGGCCCCAAAACTTGGACCGAACCACAAATGGAGGGGGAGTATATATATTCGTCAAAGATACCCACATCTCCAGGTTGGTGGCACAGCACGAAGCATCAGAGACTATCCATGTGCAACTAACAGTGGGTAAAACTGCCTTCCAATTTATAGCCTGCTACAGACCACCCTCCCAAACCCAGGAACCCCACTCGGCCTTCCTGAGAACACTGGAAAATATGAAGGTCTCTCCAAACACCATTATATAGGGTGACTTCAACTACACAAACAGACTGGGAGCATTAACTCTAGCTCCAACACCCTAGCCCAAAGGTTCCTAGAATTTATAAACTCAAATGCTATGGAACAACTTGTTACCACTCCCACAAGAGGGGAAAACATACTGGACCTGATCATTACCAACATGGGGACTCTATGCTCCTGACCAGAAGTGTATCCCTCACTGGTAAGATCAGACCATAAACTAATCTCACTGGATATTCACATCCCGACCCCACCCCCTGCCCAGAAAACCACAGTGAAAAACTTCTCTAAAGCAAATTTCACAGTCCTCAAAACCGATGCGGAATCCTTCAAAGCCCCCGGGCCTGTGGAAAATATGGCCCAGACCGCAGAATCCTTTAAAAACGCATTCTATGAACACCTTCAGGAATGCATGGATCATGCAATCTCAAATAAAACCAAGACCCAATCCTCCAAAGGCAGACGTCCTGTCTGGCGGATCCCAGCCATAAACAACCTATACAATAGAAGGAGGAAGCTACTACATGACAGCGCAAAATCCCAAAAAGGGAAGGCATCTCTGATCAGTATTAGCAAAAAACTACGGGCACAAATAAAATCGTCTAAGGCCAGCTTCGAGAGAAAAATTGCACAGGACACTAAGGATAATCACAAGGCTTTCTTTAGTTATGTTAGGAACCTGGGTGGGAATTCCCAGATATGCTCAGAATTAGTCCAAAATGACAAAAAATACACCAAACCAACAGACATTGCCAACATCCTAGCTGACAGGTTCAGCGCAAACTCCCCCCCCCACCAAAAGGGTGAATATCTATCCCAGCAGAGTGCTGCCCCCCTGACATCTCAGATGCTCAGGTAAGAGCTGCCCTCTCCAAAGCAAAAAAAGTACAGTTTTGTACCTACCATAAATGTAGATGTTCGAAGATCCACATTGCTGCAGTCCTAACACTTGGGTAGTCCGCTGTCCCTCGATCGGCCCGAATATCAGAGTATAAGGCTTACGTCGGTCAAGGCGCATTTGACTGACATCAGAACGTCAGGGTACAAATGCGCATGACCGACGTCATATCCTCAGTCTTTTCTTGCCCCAGATGTCAGAAGACCCTAAAAAGAAAGGTCAAAACCAGACAACAACTAAACAACCAACCAGCCTAACACCAAAAGTATGTACAATATACACAATATATACAATATGCAATATACCTCAGATGGATAACCCAACCCCACAACCACCTCAAACTACAGAGGGAAGGAGGTAGTAAATTGGACTGCAGCAATGTGGATCTTCGAACATCTACATTTATGGTAGGTACAAAACTGTACTATGTTCTTCATCTCACATTGCTGCAGTCCTAACACTTGGGTAGAATCCCAAAGCAGAGGCAAAGGGAGGATGGCTAAACTACAAAGAAGCAGGAGCTGCCAAAATGCCCTGCAAGACAGCAGTGGCAAACCCAGCCCTGGATTTAGAGTACAGTGGAAGGTGGTAATGCCTAGAAAAGGTATGCACTGAACTCCAAGTGGCTGCCTCCAAAATATCCTTAGTAGCCACCCCCCTCAAAAAAGCTGTTGAAGTGGCAGTAGCCCTAGTGGAATGAGGCCTAATCCCAGCTGGAATCTCTTTGCCATGATGGGAATAACAGAAAGCAATGCAAAATCCAATCCACTTAGAAATAGTTTGTTTTGACACGGGCTTGCCCTGAGAGCACAAAGCAAAAGAAACTAATAACTGCTGAGATTGTCTGAACCCTTTAGTTCTGTCCAAATAATATCGCAACTGCCTGTGTACATCTAAAGTGTGCAAAATCTTTTCCCCTTTAGTTTGGGGATTTGCATAAAAAGTAGGCAAATGAATAGTTTGGTTTAAAGCCACACTAGAAACCACTTTAGGCATAAAGGAAGGATTAGTACGTAAAGATACCCTATCCTTATGGAAAATTAAGAAAGGCTCAACTGCCATAAGGGCCTGCAATTCAGAAACCCTTCTTGCAGAGGTAATGGCCAACAAAAGCAGTCTTCCATGACAAATATTTCAACTCAGCAGTAGCTGCAGGCTCAAAAGGTTGTAGAGTGAGTTTCTCCAACACAAAATTGAGATCCCAAGCAGGAGTAGGAGCCCTCGAGGGGTCTTATATTCTTTGCCCCTCTAAGAAATTGCTTGAACAAAGGATGAGAAAACAATGGTGGGTCACAATCGTAGTGAGCTGAAATTGCTGCAGCATGAATCTTAATAGAAGAGAAGGACAAACCTTTGTCCAATAACTCAGTAAGATATTGAAGAGCCACACTTAAATCAGGCTCAGAAACATCCAAATCCTTAGCTGCACTCCAAAATAAAAATCTCTTCCATTTATCTGCGTACACTTTCCTTGTACTAGGCCTTCTAGCTTCCAAAATCACATTCAAAACTTGTTGTGGAAGTTGAGACCCTCTCTGGTTTAAAACAGAATATGCCATGCTGTTAGGTGAAGAGAGTGAAGTTTGACATTGAGCAAATGACTGTCCTCCTGGGACAACAGATGTGGAATCAAAGGCAAAGTCCATGGAGGCTTCCGTACTAGACTTCTCAGTAATGGATACCAGTGCTGTCGAGGCCAATCTGGAGCTATCAAAATCATCCTTGGCTTGTCCTGTCTGACCTTCAGAAGTACCTTTGGGAGGAGAGGCAGAGGTGGAAAGGCATACACATGAAGATTTTCCCAACTGAAAGAAAGAGCATCCACTTTCCAAGCTGTGGGATGAAACGCTTTGTGCAAAACTTTGGCAGCTGGTGGTTTAGTGGAGAAGCGAACAGATCTATGTCTGGAGTTCCCCAGGACACTGTCAATTTCTGAAATACATGTAGATCCAGTTTCCACTGTGGGGATCCATGATTTGTCTGCTTAACACATCTGCTAAGGAGTTCTGTGCTCGGCAGAAACCTTGCCTGAAGACTTAGTTGTAAACTGAGAGCAGTCTCCCACAAAATCATTGCTTGCCTGCATAAAGGATAAGAATGTGTTCCCCTTGCTTGTTGATGTACCACATGACAGTTGTGTTGTCTGTTAGAATCAACACCTGCCCTGGAAGAAGTAAATCCTTGAAGGCTATTAATGCAAACTGGACTGCTAACATCTCCTTCATGTTGATATGTAGATGTTGTAGTCTGGCAGGCCACTTGTCTTGTATCCACTTTCCATTTAGATGAGCTCCCCAAGCTTTGTCTGAGGCATCTGTCGTTAAAATCTGACTCACCTCTGGCCGGCTCACAGAGAGTCCCTTGTTTAGGTGACATTCCTGAGCCCACCACAAAAATTCCTTTTGAATGCAAGGTATTATTTGAATGACAGTGTCCAGATCCTGGCAGTGCTGTGTCCATACATTTTTGAGGTACCATTGTAGCTTCCTCATATGCAGTTTGGCATTGGGAAGCACCAGAATACAAGATGCCATGAACCCTAAGGCTTGAAGGACTGTCCTTGCAGTCAGCCCGGACTGATGAGATAGTTGATGGAAGTAAAGGGATTGACTCTTTTGTCTGTCCGGGGTTAAAAAGGCCATCTGGGATGCTGTATTCAGTCTCACACCCAGAAAGCACATGTCCTGAGAGGGTACTAGACTGGACTTTATTTCGTTCACAGAATACCCCAGGCATCTTAGCACTGCTATCACATATTCCAAATGATGAAGAAGCTCTTCCCTTCCTTGAGCCAGAATCAGGCAGTCGTCCAAATAAGGATAGATCTGTATTCCTTTTAGCCTGAAGAAAGCAATCACTGGAGCCAGAACTTTCGTGAACACTCTGGGCGCAGTAGATAAGCCAAAGGGCAATGCAGAGAACTGATAGTGAGAAGTCCCAACTCAAACGCAGATATTTCCTGCAACTTAGTCTGATAGGAACATGAAGGTAAGCTTCCTTGAGATCCAAAGTCACCATCCAATGATCTTTGCCCAGCAGAGGTAAAAGCTGCTGCAACGTCAACATTTTGAACTTGGGAATGTCCAGATAAGTGTTGAGGATAGACAAATCCAAAATTGGTCTCCACGTGTTCCCTTTCTTTGGTACTAGGAACAGGCGAGAATAAAATCCTAGGCCCCTTTCTGGCATAGGAACTGGCTGTATGGCCCCTATTTGGAGTAACAGAGAAATTTGCTTGTGAGCCTCTATTCTTTGTTGAGGAGGAATGTCTGGCATGCCTTTGAAAGGAGGCAAAGTATGGAAATAAAACCTGTAACCGTGATGTATGATATCCAGTACCCATCTGTCTTGGGTGATCAAACTCCAATTTTCTTTGAAAAGTGCCAATCTTCCTCCCAAAGGTGCTGCCAGGCGAGAAGGTTCTGGCAGCTGAAAAGGTAGGTCATTGGGTCTGTTTACAAAAGGACTGACCCCTGCCCTCACCCGAAGACTGTGCAGGAGAACTCCCTGTTCTAGGCCTGAAAGAGCCCTGACCTCTGCCCCTGCCACGTCTAGATCTACCCCTAGACTGAGAATCATAAGAAGGATATGTCCACCCTTTAGTAGGCCAATTTCTACTAAACTTTGGAGGCTGAACCTGCAAAAAATCTTTAACAGTCTGCATAGACTTAGCCTTGTCTTCCATTTTCTTTAAAACTGCCTCAACAGGAGAACCAAACAAGACATCAGATTGCAAAGGAGCATCCAAAATCCTAGTTTTAACATGGTCAGATAAATTTTGATCCCTCAGCCAGGCATGCCTGCGAAGAACTGACCCAGTAGCAGCCACCCTAGGGGAGGCCTGTACAGCATCAAAACCACATTGCAAAGAATGCTTACCCACCTGTTCAGAAACATGCACTAAATCTTGTAACTCTTTACAATCAATACCTTCCGCCAAAGCATCAACCTTAGATTTCAACTGTGAAAGGAGATAATTTTGATATTTCAACATGTGAAACTGGCAATTCAAAGCTCTCATGGCTAGAGTGGAAGAAGTATAAACTTTCTTTCCCCATCTATCCAAGGCCCTGGCCTCTTTATCTGCCGGAACGGATTCTTGACAACAGAAGCCTTAACACCCTTAGGCCCCTGGCTAACAGTTTCTGGGTCTGCCCTAGGACTCTTAAAAGATACTTATGAGCTTCAGGCACCCTGTAATACCTATCCGGTTTAACAGGAGCAGGAGGCAAAGAATCAGGATTAAGAGAAGCCTCTGCAAACACATCTTCCACCACATTCAGAACAGGAGGTATAGCTAAAGGCCTATGCTGGGGTAAAAACAAAATTCCCTAAGCCTTTTCCTGGAATCAGAGAAATCCTGACCTTCCCATTTAAAATGCTCTCTCATGGGTGAAGGGTCTCTGAAAAGAAAAATCCTCAGGAGGAGAAGCAGAAGGAGTAGAATCATCCACATCAGAATCAGAATAATGAGAATACTCCTGCAAGTCTTCAGCCGAAGACTCAGACACATCTGAAGCCTGCTCATAATCCCCCAACACAGGCTCCATCCTAGGCCTCTTATCAGGAGGGGGCATAGAGCCTCTAATTAAAGTAATTAAATCTTCTGCCATTTTAAGCATGTGCTTCTTGGGCACAGAACCTGAAGAACTAGGAGGGACACCCACAGAAGCAAAACTAGACCTGCCTCTAGGAGAAGCCTTGGAAGCAGAAAGAGAGGGCCTAGACACCTTGGGAAGGAGGGAGTACAGTTATCTGCGAAGCCCCTACAGCCTGACCTGCCTCCTTGGAGGCCATATCCTGTAAAAACAAAGTTTCCCCCTGGGACTCCTGAGAGGCCTCCGTGAACCACCGGTTCCACTGGCCTCTAAAGAACCGGCGTCCGGTTCGGACTCCTCTAACCTAGGTTTAACTGCCTTGTCCTTGCGCTTCTTTGAGGAAGCCCGGAGCATCCGGCGGCATATTGTAATTGCACCGCTTCCCAAAGACCAACCTGGCACAATCCAACCTTCGCTTTATAGTGCGTTTATTGAACCTAGCACAAAAGCGACACCCAACAACGTCGTGCTCAGGTCCCAAACAAGGTATACACAAATTGTGGTAATCCCTATGCGGTATCTGTTTCCCACAAGAAATACAGTTATTTACTTTTTCTGACATCCGGTAAACCACTGAGGCAAGAAAAACCAAAATATTCCCCAACGGGTACTTAACCAACTCTGACTTGGTCTGAAACTCCGAAATATTTCAGAACGCCGAACGGCACTTGCAACACTGCTTCTGCATCGGACCATGCGGCAAAAAAGACTGAGGATATGACGTCGGTCATGCGCATTTGTACCCTGATGTTCTGATGTCAGTCAAATGCGCCTTGACCGGCGTCAGCCTTATACTCTGATATTCGGGCCGATCGAGGGACAGCGGACTACCCAAGTGTTAGGACTGCAGCAATGTGAGATGAAGAACATCACAGCATCAATGGGACCAGACGGTGTCCCGGGCTGCGTCCTACATGAACTCCAAGAAGAGCTAAACCCAAACATAAAACTACTGTTCAATCTCAGCCTTACTACAGGATATGTACCCAAAGAGTGGCGTACAGCAACAGTGGTCCCTCTCCACAAAGGTGGTGCCTCAACGGATCCTGGAAACTATCGCCCCATAAGCCTGACTAGCTTGGTCTGCAAAGCTATGGAAAGGATCATCATGGACCTCATAAATAAAGATATCAGGGACCTACAGACACTGGATCCTACCCAGTTCGGCTTTGTTAAGGGCAGATCCTGCCTCTTAAACCTGGCCGATTTCTTTGAAACAGTCACCAAGGCCATTGACGAGGGGAAGGTGGTCCACACAGCCTATCTTGACCTTGCAAAAGCCTTCCATACAATACCCCACTCGGGCATTATAGATAAGCTCACCAGCTTAAATATAAACCCCTATGTCACTAGATGGGTTGCAAACTGGCTCAAGGACAGAACCCATATGGTTAGAATTGCTGGAGCCATGTCAGACTCCAAACCAGTTACAAGTGGCGTCCCACAAGGCTCAGTCCTGGGACCTCTCTTGTTCGGTATATATTTCTCGGAGGTACAGGCAAACACGGAAGGACTGTGGCTGACCAAGTTCGCAGATTACTGCAAACTGGGTGCCATAATAGACTCTCCAGCCGACACAAGCATCCTCCAAAAGGGCCTCATGGAAACAGACAACTGGTGCCAGAGCCATGGCCTCAAGCTAAACGCCAAAAAGTATATAGTCATCCCCTTTGTCAAAAACAAAGTGCCCACAAATTACCACATAGGTGGTAATCCATTAAGTACAGAAGAAGTAATTAGGGACCTGGGGACCCAAGTTGATAGCAATCTCTCATTTGACAACCACATGGCTAAAGTGGTTAGAAAAACATTTTGTATAGCCCACCTAATCATGAAGGGATTCACATCTAGATCAGGGGAGGTCATCGTGCCTCTTTACTCATCCCTCATCAGGCCCATAATAGAGTACAATGCCCCTTTTGGGATGTACCTTACCAGACACCCGCAGCAACTGGAAAGACCCCAAAAGTACCTCACCAAGAGGATGAAAGGGTTCAAACAGATGCCATATGTTGCCCGGTTAAAGAAACTCCAGCTCTACTCAGTGGCATATCGCCTGCTCAGAGGCGATCTGTGCCTGACATATAAAGCCATGTCCAACCCGGAATTAATGGACATGCTGCACCTCAGAAAATCCAAATCCCATCGAGCTACGAGCTCGAGAGACTTGAACCTCAGCACTGAAATAAATAGGACATGCTGGAGGGACAGATTCATAACCCAGAGGCTCCCTTCACTCTGGAATAAAATCCCAGTCCAGGTTAGGCAGAGTCCCTCATTGACTCTCCAAGAGGAATCTTGATGAGTGGATGGGAGATCATAGGTTTACCCCGGGTATCACTTCTGTGTCACTGTTAGACAGAGGTACAGTATACTAACCTCGAAAAAGGGCATAGCAAAATTAATTTAAAATGGGTGGCGAAAGCCAAACACACTCTGGCTAGGCTTATAAATGCCCTAGTATGAACCTATGAATGGAGAACAGCAACTTTCACCCCTCTGCACAAAGGTGGGCCATCTACAGACCCTGGAAACCACAGACCCATAAATCTCACTAGTCTTATATGCAAAGTCATGGAAAGAATTTTCATGGGGATGATAAATAATGATATAGTAAAAGTACAGTTTTGTACCTACCATAAATGTAGATGTTCGAGTGTACACCCTGCTGCAGTCATCACACTTGGGTTATCCTGTCGTCAGGCAGTCCCGCAGTCGGCTGGAATTCCAAAGTCTTGGTCCGGCGTCAGTTGCTGTCTCTTCTTCCCTGACGTCAGTGCGCCAGGGGTATATATAATGCATCCAACGCCGTTTTCTTCAGTTTTTCTTGCCCCAGATGTCAGGTGCCCCCAAAAAGGTGGTCAGTAATTAGTACCAAATTGAGTAAACTTGCACAAACACAAAATCCCTTCAGCTATAAGCAAATACATCAGGAAGGTATTGAAAAGATTTAGCCAGTAAGTCAGAGGGGATGGAGGGAGGGTAACCTGGACTGCAGCAGGGTGTACACTCGAACATCTACATTTATGGTAGGTACAAAACTGTACTATGTTCATCATGTTACCCTGCTGCAGTCATTACACTTGGGTTGAATCCCAAAGCTAAGGATGGGTGGAGGTATCATAGAGGGTTAGAGGAGGCTAGAAGGCCCTGCAAAACTGCAGTGGCGAAGCCCGCCCTGGTCTTAGAGTAAATTGGTAAGTGATAGTGTTTGGTAAAGGTGTGTACTGAACTCCAAGTTGCAGCTTCCAAAATCTCCTTGGTTGGAACCCCCCTGAGAAAGGCTGTAGAAGTAGCTGTTGCCCTAGTAGAGTGGGGCCTAATGGTAGCAGGAACTGGTTTTCCATGATGGGTATAGCAAAAACGTATGCAATGACCTATCCATTTGGAAATGGTTTGCTTTGATATAGCCTTCCCTTGAGAAGCTGTAGCATAGGATACAAAGAGCTGGTCAGATTTTCTGAAAGCCTTAGTTTTGTCCAAGTAGTAATGAAGTTGCCTGTGAATGTCCAATGCAGGAGTCTCTCACCTTTGTTCTGTGGGTTTGGGAAGAAGGTGGGTAAGTGGATGGTTTGATTTAAAGCCACACTGGAAACCACCTTAGGCATAAAGGAAGGATTAGTCCGTATAGAAACTCTGTCTTGATGAAAAATGAGGAAAGGTTCCACTGCCATTAATGCCTGTAGCTCTGAGACTCTTCTAGCTGAAGTTACTGCTAGCAGCAGGGCAGTCTTCCATGAATGGAACTGAAGATCTGCAGAGGAAAGCTGGTTCAAAGGGAGGTAGCGTTAGTTTTTCCAGAACAAAATTGAGGTCCCATGTTGGTGTAGGTGGTCTCCTGGGTGGTCTAATGTTTTTTGCCCCTCTGAGGAACTGCCTTAAAAGTGGATGCGAAAATAAGGGTGGATCCGTGTTGTAGTGGGTTGAAGCATGGATTTTAATGGAGGAGAAAGAAAGTCCCTTGTGCAACATCTCAGTTAAATACTGTAGAATGTGAGGCATGTGAGGCTGAATTGTGTCTTGGCCTTTAGATTGGTTCCAGGCACAAAACCTTTTCCATTTGTCCGAATAAGCCTTCCTGGTGCTTGGCCTCCTAGCTTCCAGAATAACATCCATAACTGCTTGGGAAAGAGGAGCTGGCTGGATGCTTAGTTGATTTGCCATGCAGCCAGATTTAAGGTTTTGAGCTGGCTGTGAAGAATCTGATTGTTTTGTTGTGAGAGTAAATGGGAAATTTGTGGTAATATCCATGGTGGGCCGTAGGCCATATTCCTCAATAGCGGGTACCAGTGCTGGCGTGGCCAGTCTGGGGCTATGAGAATCAGTCGTGGTCTCTCCTTTTTGACTTTCAGGAGTACCTTTGTGAGGAGAGGCAATGGAGGGAAGGCATATACTGTCAGGTTTTTCCAACTGAAAGAGAGTTCATCTACTTTCCACGCTTGATGGTGAAATGTCCTTGTACAAAATTTTGTTAGTTGATAGTTTTGAGGGCTGGCAAACAGGTCTAAGTCTGGAAGGCCCCATTTTTGAGTTATCATTGTAAATACTTGTGGATCTAGTTTCCACTCGTGGGGATCCATGATGTTTCTGCCGAGGTCGCCTGTCAATGTATTCTTCTGTCCTGGCAGGAACTGAGCTTGTAACTGAACTTGGTAAGCCAGAGCTGTATTCCATAAGGTCATTGCTTGCCTACGCAGAGGGTAGGAGTGAGTACCCCCTTATTTGTTTATGTACCACATTACTGTGGTGTTGTCCGTCTTTATTGTCAGTTGTCCTGGATGTAATAGATCCTTGAAGGCTGTCAAAGCTTTCTGTACAGCTAGCATCTCTTTTTGATTGATGTGCAGATTCCTTTGATCTGCAGTCCATACGCCTTGAACGCACTGTCCTGCCATGTGAGTCCCCCCAGGCGTAATCTGATGCATCTGTTGTGATAGTTTGCCTGGCCGGAAGCAAGGTGAAAGGCTGACCCTTGTTGAGGTGACATGCCTGTGACCACCATAGAAACTCCTGTTGTAGGCAGGGAATAAGAGAGATCATTGTGTCCAAGCTGTGGCTGTGTTGAGACCATACGCTTTTTAGGTACCACTGTAATTTCCTCACATACAGCTTTGCAAATGGTATTAGTAGTATGCAAGATGCCATGAAGCCCAAGGCCTGCAGAATTTTTCTTGCAGTTAATTGGGCCTTTGTTGCCATTGTTTTGAAGTATTGAGTCAGTTGTAGTTGTTTGTCTGGCGTCAGAAAAGCCTTCTGGGCCGTTGTATTCAAGCTGGCACCCAGGAATGTCATATTTTGTGAGGGTACTAGATTTGACTTCTTTTCGTTTACTGTGTACCCCAATTTAGTAGATGTTTCACAAAAGCTAGATGATGTAATAGAATGTCCTTGCTTTCTGCTTGGATGAGGTAGTCATCCAGATATGGATATATTTGAATTCCTCTTTGTCTGCAGTATGCAATTACTGGTGCCAGGCATTTTGTGAAGACTCTGGGCGCAGTAAATAAGCCAAAGGGCAGTGCAGAGAATTGGTAATGGGTTGAACCTACAATGAAACGGAGGTATCTTCTGCAACTTTGTCTGATAGGGACATGCAGGTATGCCTCCTTGAGGTCCAACGTTACTAGCCATGCTTCCTTGCCCAACATGGGAAGAAGCTGCTGTAGTGTTAGCATCCTGAATTTGGGTACTTGTAAGTGTTTAGAATTGAAAGGTCCAGAACTGGTCTCCAGGCATTGTCCTTTCTGGGCACTAGAAAGAGTCTTGAGTAAAATCCTTGACCTTGCTCTTGAGTAGGTACCAGTTGAATGGCTCATGTCCATGAGAGCTGTAATTTGATTTTGTGCCTCTGCCCATTGATTTTGTGGTAGGTTTGGCATTCCCCTTTTCATTGGCAAGGTGTGAAAATGGAATCTGTATCCTCGTAAAATTATGTCTAGGACCCATTTGTCCTTTGTGACAATGTGCCAGTTGTCTGAAAAAAGTGTGAGTTTTCCTCCCAAGGCGGCTGCCAAGAGAGTGTTGCTTGGCCAGATGAGGTTGCAAGTCATTGAGTTTGCCTTCTGGTAGATAGGGACCTGTCTTCTCCTCCCTTCTGTGTTGTAATGCCCCACTGGCGAGGTTTGTACTGGGCTTGTGGTTGTCCTCTGCCCCTTGGGTGTCTGTATTTACCCCTCTGTGGTCTGTCTGTAGTTGGAAAGGACCAATTTTTTGTTGGCCAGTTTCTGCTGAAGCGAGGGGGCTGTACCTGTAAGAAATCTTTGACTGTCTGCACAGATTTTGCCTTATCCTCCATTTTCTTTAAGACTACTTCTGCTTTAACTCCAAAAAGAACATCCTGCTGTAAGGGAGCATCTAGAAGTTTTGCTTTAACATGATCAGGTAGAGTTTGTTCCTTTAACCAAGCATGCCTACGTATAACAGACCCAGTGACAGCTGCTTGCAGGAGGCCTCCAAAGAATCAAACCCACATTGTAAGTTATGTTTGCCCACCTGTTCAGTGGCATGCAACAGCTCCTGTATTTCTTTCAATTCAGATTGTTGAGGGAGAGTGGTCATTTTTTGCTTTAACTGAGAGATTAGAAATTGCTGATACTTAAGCATGTGAAATTGGCAATTTAGTGCCCTCATAGCTAGTGTGGCTGAGGTGTAAACCTTTTCCCCCACCTGTCTAGTGCTCTGGAATCCCTCTCAGAAGGTACAGGATTTTTAGCCATAGAAGCCTTAGCCCCCTTGGGACCCTGGGAGATTGTCTCTGGGTCAGCAACAGGGCTTTTGTAAAGACATTTGTGGGAATCAGGCACTCTATAACATCTGTCAGCAGGAGGTAGAGAATCAGGGTTAAAACTGGATTCTAAGTAAACATCATCCACAATGTCTAAAACTGGTGGGATGGCAAGTGGTCTGCGTTGGGGGAGTAAAAGAAACTCTCTGAGCCATTTCTTCGAGTCAGAGTAGTTCTGACCTTCCCAGTGAAAATGTTCCCTCAGAATGTGTAAAATTTCCCCAAAGGAGTAGTCTTCAGGAGGAGAAGCTTAGGGAATGGAATCCTCAGCATCAGAATCTTCATAAGGGGAGAAGGAGTAATCTTGGTCCTCAGAGGAGTCTGAAGAAATGGACACTTGCTCAGAGGATGCATAATCTTCCTCTTGTCTAGGCCTTTTGTCAGGAGGGGGCTGGGAACCCCTGATTAAAGTGATCAAATCTTCAGCCATTTTGAGCATCTGTTTCTTAGGCATGGGTCCTTGAACAGGGGACTGAAGTGCAGTCTTTTTAGATTTAATAGGAGTGTTCGTCTTAGAATACGATTTAATGGTGAGCGTCGTCGGTCTGAAAACACCTTCAGAAACCAATGGCGTTTCTGCAGCACCGACATCTTTTTCAGCAATGTCGTCGGTAGGGCCTGAACTAAATGGCTGCGTCGGCCTGGTACATTCCGTCAAATCTGAAGCGGTCTCGGGTTCCAGATCTGCGGTAGTCAGGGGCTGCGTCAGAGCCTCACTGAGGACCGGAGAACCGGAGACCGGACCAGCCGAGGTCTCGGAATCTGGCTTAGGCCTGGGCTGTCTGTCCTTATCCTTGCGTTTTTTGTGCACGCCGGTAGTCGGTTGCTCCGACGGCATGGTGTAGTTAAATTTCCTACCAAAGTAGTGCCGTGCAAAATCAAAGCGTCTTTTAATAGTACGCTTATTAAACCTAGCACAAAAAAGACAACTAGTGATGTCGTGGTCTGGGCCTATGCAAGGTATGCAATAAGAATGAAAATCCTTATGAGGTATTTGCTTCCCACAAGAAATACAATTGTTAACTTTTTCTGACATCGGTCTGTGGCAAGAAAAGTTTCCCCAACGGGGTACTTAGCTTCATAGAAGACTTCGGTCTGAAATTCGAATTCGAAAATCTCAGTAGACGGCCGACCGGCACTTGCGAACTGCTTCTGCTTCGGGCACCGTGCAGCAAGAAAGACTGGAGAAAATGGCGTCGGTTGCATTATATATACCCCTGGCGCACTGACGTCAGGGAAGAAGCGACAGCAACCGACGCAGGACCAAGACTTTGGAATTCCAGCCGACTGCAGGACCGCCTGACGACAGGATAACACAAGTGTGATGACTGCAGCAGGGTAACACGATGAACATCCTCCAGACACCGGACCCAATCCAGTTTCATTTCATCAAGGGCAGGTCATGCCTACTCAATCTGGTGGATTTCTTTCAGAAGATCACCAAAGCAATGGATGAGGGGAAAAATGGTTCACACTGCCTACCCTTACCTGGTCAAGGCATTTGCACAATACCCCAACTCAGGCATTGTTGACAAACTCAAGAGGTTCGGTACAGATCTATATGGCACCCAGTGGATAGCCAAATTGCTCACAGACAGGATCCAAGAAGTTAAAATTGGTGAGTCTACCTCTACAAAAAGGCCAGTTACAACTGGAGTCCCTCACGGATCAGTCCTTGGTCCACTGCCTTTTGGCATTTACTTCTCTGAAGTCAAGGCTAATGTCAGTGGTCTCTGGCTGACTAAACCTGCAGGTAATTGGAAATTAGGAGCCATCATTGAATCACACACTGACACAAATGTTCTCCAAGAAGGGCTGACACAATCAAGCAACTGGCATCAGAGCTATGGACTAAAACTAAATGCCAAGAAATGCATAATAGTATCCTTCTGGAAGTCATCCACCCCTGGTAACTATCATATTGATAACACACCCCTTAGAGGTGATCCAGTAGTTAGGGACTTAGGGGACACAGACAGTAATCTAGCCTTTGTCTACAGTAGTGAGGAAATCATTCTATATTGCGCAACTTATAAACAAAGGTAGGGAATCTAGGTCCAAGGATGTCATTATTCCACTGTATCTGGCATTCACTAGACCTACTATTGAGTACAATGCCCCCTTTGTTATGTACCTAACCAGGCATATCCCTCAAATGGAACGTCCGCAGAAGTTCCTCATGAAAAGAATACAGGGCATACGTAAAATGTCCTATACAGACTGCCTCAAGGCCCTATCCTTACATTCTGACTCCTCCAGGCTGTTGAGTGGAGGTCTATAGTGCATGGTCATACCCCACTTTGATGGACCTCCTGCATATCACCAAAAACAAGCAGCACTAGAATTACCCATTCTAAAGACTTAAATCGTGCCTGTGATATAAATAAGACCTGCTGGAGAGACAGGTATGTATCCCAGAGACTAACCAGTCTCTGCAATAGGCTCCAGCATCCATGTGAAGCAGAGTTCCTCCTTAACCCAATTCAAATGCAACTTGGACAACTGGATGTGGAACAGGAAATTCATCCCTGGCTTGACACCTATGTCTCTAATGAACACAGGTAACCTGTAAATGGTTCATCTCACAGGCTTCTACTTGTAAATATATTATCTTCCAAGTCCCTGCTTACACTTAACAAGGGTAGCAAACTTGTCATAGATTTGGGAAGCATGACTGGGCTTAAAAAAGCCCTTTTGCTCATTAATCTAGTAAACACCTATGAACATATGAAGTACACGACAAAACTTGTGCAATGCCTGTGTATAATGTTTGAACTAAGCAGTACAAAATATAGACACATGCAATTAGAATGATATTTTGTACTAAGATTTTAAAAATCATTCAGTATGGCAAAAAAACTAACAAACATGAGCACTAAACTAAGCAGTATATCATGGTTACAAATAAGGTTAATCAAATCATGTGGCTACTATGTACAAGGACCAAGAAGGGTAGGCAATGCATTCTAAACCATAGTATGTTAAAGGGTTCATTACTGGACCTAAAACCTTCCATAATCTATACCAATGATGTAAAATGTGCTTGTTACAAAAAGGAAATGCAAAGACACATCAGTACTTCTGACTTCACTGCATAGTTGCTGCAAGAGTTGCAGGAAAAAATATTAGGTGATCAGAGGAGAAAAGAATAATGTTAAATATGTATGAAGTAAGACTTCTTCACCTTGGTAAAGCAAACATATTTAAACATCATAGGTGGAATTATGGTAAGTGAGACAGCAGGTTACAACAATTTCGGCACATATGAAGACATGTATGTAAAAGGATGCTAAACCAGAGATAGTTTAAGATGCACAAACTTTGAAACTGATACTCACATAGTTAAATAGAAATAAACTGGAAATGGTAAATCCATACAAAGCTTGACAACCTACTTACCACCAGGAAGAAAAACAGGTCTAAAAAGTATGACTTTACCAACAAAGAATAGAATTCGTAAACACCTACTCACAGAAATAGTGAAAACTTAAGTGACATGATTCTTGGGGTGTAAGCTAGCCATTCTGGGGCTTGGGGCTGTCCCTCAATTTCATGTCCCACGCCAAACTTTAAGTTGAAGACAGAATGAAAAAGCAAGGAGCAAATACTAGCATTCAAATACTGGTAATGCACTTATATTCTGATGATTGTCCCTCCCTAACACACTACAAACTGTAGAATCTGCCCCCATTCCCCATCTGAGCTAAACTATAATTCTGGTATACAAGCCACTACTAGTAGAGGTTTAAACAAAATTCTGGGTTTAAAACTGGAAAATATGGAATCAACACGAAAGCATTCAAACAAGGGTACTAAACAATACTTCAACAGGATAAGTGGAAGTGAAACAAACTAAAAACCTACATCAAGAGATAAAATGTTTAGCTTCCAGCACTTAAAGTTTAAAGAACAGGCTAGACCACTGATGGCAAATCTATGACATGTGTGTCAATGGTGACACCCCACGGCATTTTGGGTGACACACTGGTGTTTACCAACACCCGAGTTACCAAAGAAATAGGTTTTGGATTTGTTCCTTGTGTGACGTGCACTGAATTATTTTGCACCAGGAGCCAGTTCAACAACATTGCTGCAGAGGTAGAGAAGTTATTAACCTCAATGGCTATTTCAGTATACTTGCACGACAGTCTCTCCAAAGGGCAGTGCTGACATTGTTTTCAAGGGCAAATAGCCTGCATTTCTAGGAGTGTGCAGTTTAATTTATAGACTGATTTTACTTCAGAAAATGTTTTAATTTACATGCATTTTTTTCTGTCGGTGTCTCAAATTAATAGTATTAGTAGTTTAAACGGGTCTATATCACAACGTTGAACTTACAAAAGTATGATCGTTGTAATATCGAACCCAACTGTCCGAAACCCAACAAACCAAAAGCACAGAACAGTGATTTTTTCCCCCAGGGGAAAAATCATTGTTCCGTAACAAAAAAAAAAAAAAAAAAAAAAAACCTTAAACTGAAGTAGGGGGCTATGCCCCCCCACACCCCCTACTTAAATATACCAACTCCGAGACTGCACCACAGTGGAGGAAATGGCAAAGCCCCGAAAACGGCCCACTGAATTTTTTTTTCCCCTGGGGAAAAAGTTGATGTGCCGTGGCTTCACTATTTTCCACTTTCGGACTTTAGGGTTCGATATTACAACGTTCAAACTTGTTTAGTTCGATGCTGTAATATAGACCCGTTTAAAATTGTCCATGTCTCTTATTTCTAGAGATTTATCCCTGAATTATTGACAGACATGCTGTTGTATTTATTTTATTTTGTTTAAAGGGGGGGGGTGACACTCGAGCAGAGTCAAGTTAGACATTTTCCAATTTTTGACACGCCGAACCCAAAAGGTTTGCCATCAGTGTGTTAGACACTGATGGAAGACGAGAAATTTAAAGGGTGAGGGGGTATAAGACAGGCATTTGAAAGTCCAATATTTTTTCTACTAGAAAGGTATTAAAGGAAAGGAAATATATTTACACTTCAGTGCAGCATATGGTACAATAATATGCCTTCAATGGACTTTCCAAGATGGCTGCATGCTGATCAACAGCTTAACAGCTTAACTTCAGTTCTCTCAGGATGAAAAAAGAAACTGAAAGACAAGGGGCACAAAACTCACACTTTTACTAAATTCAGTTACTGGCTAGAAAGTACACAAGAAGAAACTAAGAGATCCTGAAAGAAAATCAACTAGAAAAGGTAAAGAAAGCTTACTGTCTGAGAAGAATCCTGTTGCAATTTCCCACATCTATTCAGCAAAGAGTAGTTCAGACTCCAGATTTGGTGCAAGACATGGCTTCCAGTAATCTATAGGGAAAAATAAGTCAAATGGGCACAGAGCTTATTAAAATAAATGAAACACTGAAGGAGTATATCAACTCAAATAACAAAAGGGTGGAAAAATGGAAGAAGATATAAACAGATATTCAGATGAGCTTATAAAACTGCAAAACAATCAGAGGTTGAAATGAAGAAAAGGGTGGCTGAGTATGAGACTGCTCAAGAACAGATGTTTAAAAAAATGTAGAATTAGAGGGCAGAATACATAAGGAAAACCTGAGATTTTCGCTGTACACGAGAAATTAGAAGAAACAGACTGCATTCGTTTTATGAAGGCATAAATTAGCAACTGGACTGGTCTTCCACAGCAGGATCTATTAACTGAAAGAGCACACCGTGTGTATGCTCCAAACCTGGCCATGAGAAAGCAGCAAAGATGCAATCCTACCAGCAGAAAGAGCTGATCCAGACAAAACTGTGACAGAAAGGTAAAGTATTAAAAAAGTTGGAGACAACAATGTGTCTGTGGAACATAATTATTCACTGTACACCACAATTTTAAGTCAGTTTTATTCCAGCAATCAGGGGAATGTCAAGAGGCATGTGTGTGAGTCAAGCTGCTGTAGCCATCTATCTTCAGAATTTTTTTCCTGGAGTGTCAAGTCATTTTTTATGCAGACCGGGCTAAGAAGGAAATACAAAAAAAGTTTGTCCAACGAAAGGTGAGCCCTCAAGCAGAAGGGGACTGTGTTTCTCATCCTTCTGATAATAAAGCACATGGACTGACTTTGCAGGTGAGACATTTTCCAGTATCCCAAAGATAGAGAAAAACATAAGAGTTGACTAGAAGAATTGGGAGTAACTTGCAACTGAACTACAGCTTGGAATTGGGAGACGGAGATAAACGGGAAGATGACAATCACCATGAAAATTAATGAATAAATGCGAGACTACAAAGCATCAATCACATTTGTGAAATATGGCCGCACAAGAAAAATTGGAAAGACTGGACTTTCGTTGACTTTATAAAACTTGTGAATTTCTCTCACTTCGGGGAAGGGAAACGGAAGGAAAAAATATGTTCTTAACAGTATTTCTATAAAATGTTTCATGATATAAATTGCATGTTTCATAGTAAAGCAGTCTTAGTTATAGTATGTGACAAGGATACTAAAGTAAACAAAGGCATTTCTCTACTTCTTTTTTAGGATTAGATACTGTAATGCAAAAAGAGCAAAAGGCTAGAGAAAAACATGTTTACGTTAAAAAGTAAGTAATCTTGGGTTGTTGATGTGGGGGTGGGATACAAAAGTACACAGATCATTATATATATATATATATATATATATATATATATATATATATATATATATACATACATACATATATACATACAGGGCTATGTTTTCTCTTACTTTTGCAAAGTTGAATGTCTGCATCAAGACACTTGGCTTCATTTAACAAGTTTTAGTTGGGAACAAGTAAACAAGACAACACTGAATGTAATGAAAAGCTTTCCTTTAGCAATAAATGAACTTAGGGCTACATTTTTTTCTTACATTTCCATGGAGAAAAGCTGATTACAGAGTAATAAAAGGACAAAAACACTGGCTTCTTCAAAGCTAAAAGTTACTGTTTTTTGAAAGCAAGCAAATTGCATTTCACAGCTGGGAGGGGAACAAAGATTAAAAAAAAAGCACTAATTAGTCTAAGTAGGAGCAAAGGCAGGAACATTTGTCTTAGCATGTATAACCTCAGCTTTAGGTTAGATAAGGCATGTGTTTGCAGCTGAGTATTTAGGACAACTGTTCCTATTTGGAGAGTTAAGCTTCATTATTTGAAGATGTACATAGTTTTGTGCGTTTGTATTAAGTTAACAGGTTACGGGAGTATTGTGGGGTGTGTCTGGATTTTTGTTTGAGGGTTTTCATTAAATAAAAAAGTCTTGTAAAATGTGAGAGGTTCAAGGGTAGACGAAAAGAAGAAAAAAAAACTGTACACAAGATCAATCTATCAAACATTAGTGGGTGCATGTTTCACAAAAGCTGGAAATAGGTGGGAATAATGACTTCTTATCTTAATAGCAACACTTTACATTCTTGGAATGTGAAAGGTCTCAAAGGTACAGACAAAAAGGAAAGAATATTTAATTAAATAAAGAGTGCAAATAGCACTCTTACAGGAGACACATTTTGAAAGAACCAAGCATGTGAATTTGATAAAGGATGGATATTCAGCAGAATATCAAGGACAAAGGAAAAAAGAAGTACTAATATTAATTGCTAAAGGAGCTCCAATAGTGACAGAAGAGGAAAAAAACAGATAACAGTAAATTTGGGGTAGTAAGGGCTACTGGCATGGGATGAGGAGTACAATGGCATGTATTCATTTTTCACCTAAAACTGCTATTATGGAGCTTAAGAAATTTTTGAGAGAAATAATCAGCATTCAGCAGGGAATACTACTTTAAAGGGGAGGACTAGATTTTGATTTGCAACAAAAAGGATGTACTGGTGAGCCTAGAAGGGAAAATATAAAAAGACTGGCTTTCAGTTAGAGGGAGAGTGACCTTGGCCCATCAAACAGGTTCTTCTCATATACTTAATATGTTAAGAAAGTACAGTGATGTGATAAATTCACCATAATCATAGATCTTCAATCAATGCAAAAGTAAATCATTACATTTGGACTTGCCTACCAGCTGACTTCTCAGTCTGGCCAATTTATTAAAAATATGCTTTCATCTCTGTAAAAAAGAATGCTTTCCTAATGCCTGCAAAGGAAAGCAATGACACAGATGGCATGAAGTGCAATCGCATACACCCTCTTCAATTCAAGACTGAAACCTCCAAAGGACAGATGTTTTTGTGGTAGAGAGATTCAACAGTGTTAAATGTTTTCATTGTTTTATTTTGTAAACTTTAAGAATGACATTTAACAAAAGTAAAACAAACTTGAAAAACTACATACAATGCTTCCATAAAAGGGTTTTGTAAAGTGGGTAACTAAAGTTAAACTAACCTCTCTTCAAAGATATACTGCTAAAGTGACCATCACACAACAGTATTAGTTTTATTTTGGACAGGATCACTATTAACAAGAAAAGCAGTACACTTGAGTGTCACCCAAAGTAGTTAAACTATAACTTTGAGATATGGATAGTTACATGATCCTTAAGCAGCACTGTAGACACAAAATCTGTGCTATTGCTAGACTCATCTTCCCGCTCGCAATGATTTGTGGCTGTATGGACTGTGGTCTAAGCTGTAGTTTCTAGTATGTCCCAAGTGCAAACATTCCTGAAATACGTTATATTAGAAGTTGCCGCTGCCCTACTAAGAATAGATCAAACAGCATCTTGTAATGTTTTGCTTCATAACAAAAGGTAACACAATGGGTCAGACAGTTGGACGAGGTTTGCTGGG